>NC_140217.1:9061438-9088938 GCF_951802725.1 Rutilus rutilus | reverse complement strand
GCAGCTCAGGACCCCTCAACTCAGGATTTACACACAGTTCTACAGTATAAATTACTACACCTGCTGTTAATATTTACATAGGTCAGGTAGAAAAATTGCCCATAGGTTGTTTTAAAAGTTAATTTGATGAGAATTTGATTAGACCAAAATAAACAAGCTTTATGCATTTTGTTTGTGATTTGTGTCATGTATGACTATTGTGCATCTGATATAGGACTATTATGGTAAATGTGATGTCCTGATTATAAAATATAAAAATCGCAATTTTTTTCACAAATTTCTGGAAATTACCACCACAAAATCATTTTGATCGCAAAAATCACACAAAAAAATCGTGAAATCCTGGAGGGACTGTACAGTTGAGTGGGCAGAACTGCCTCTGCTTGAAGATTTAATTGGAATCAAACAATTGTATTAGCAGTTAGACTCCCCCCCCCCCCCCCCCCCCCCCCCCACACACACACACACAGAGTGCTGATAGAGGTAAGTAGTTTGTGATGGCTGTGAGTTGTTGGTAGAACTGTGATGTCAGGCTAATAATAACAGCTGTGCTGGCCTGGATTCAGCTCTGAGGGAGAAACTGCACAGCATGGAAGGGTTATCTGTGTACAGATGATACAGGAAGCCTGTTTGCATTTGTGTTTTTGTCTACAAACTATATATATATATTTTTTTTTTTTTTGCATGTGTGTGGCACATGTATGTTCATTCGTGTGTGTGTGTGTGTGTGTGTGTGTGTTTGTGGTGGTAGGGGGGAATGTCATATCATATCATATTTCTTTCAGGTAGGATCACGATCCACAATCTCATCGTGATTTTTTTTATGTTGGCTTTTAGGATTCTTTTTTTACGTTTCTGAGCAGTACAGCCAAAGTAATTTCCATATTTACACTAAAAGGTAACATAAAACATTAAAAAAAAAGACAACTGAGTCGAAATGACCAGTGGTAGAATGTACTGCAGTCCTACATCTGTCATCTAGAATGATTCTTAAATATGACTGTTGTTAAATGTTAAGGTCTTTCTGATGGAGATGCACATGCAAACAGGGGGCAGGACTTCTGTTTGACCAACCAATTATAGATGGAGGGAGTGTTGGAAAAAACAATTATTTTTGTAATTACATTTGGTGATGCTGGTGATGCAGAATATTTAGCTCTAAGGGGACAGTGGAAAGGGAACCAAACTCTATTGGTGACAGAAATGGAGAAATAAACCTAGGGAGAAACCAGGTTCAGTCGGGGGGCTAGTTCCAGTAGAACTGGCCAGGCTAACCAACACGGTGTGGTTTAATTCCAGGCTGCATCACAAGTCAGACTGTGGACTGATATCATTCAGAATATTTCATCCAGTTCTTTCTGCCAGAGACATCACGCCGGAATGTGGAGAGAGGATGTGTATCAGTGTATCTTTTTTCCCACCAAATTAACTGAAATTAACATTTAAAAAGGACTGAATCACTACCGATGAACCCAAGGTGGATTCCAAAAGGCTACATTTCCCAATATTTCCTATGTGGCGGTAACCTTGATGATTCATGCCCTGAACACCAGAGTGTTTGTGCTGACAATATTCAGTAGCTTTCTCTGCAGTAGTCCAAACCCTCCTCCATAAATCAATACATAGATCTAGCACTCTGCTGGGTCTCAAGCAGCTTCTCCAGGAAACCCCAACACTTTCTCCCTGGAGGTCTTTCACCCGTTGTTTTTTAGTCCAGAGCTAATCTGAAGGATTCAGTCCAGAAGGGTTGAGAAATTGCATTCAATTTGTAGGGGATTCGTTTTGAAACGGCAACCCAGTTGGAGAATGCTGAATTTTTTATGTAGATTTAAATGCATGTTATAGTACAGGGCTGGATGTTTCTGATTTGGTTAATAATTTAGTTAAGTATGGTTGTAACCCCACTCCTGCAGTGCTTCTGACCGAGTTACTGGGACAGAAAGCATGCTACGAATACATGCATGATTGCGTGTATTGTACATGCCGAGTGTGTTTTTACAGAAAGCACAAAATGTTTTCCAAACATTGCATTTTTATTGCGGTTAGGTTCTGTCCCTTTTTAATGTTACGTTAAAAACGTTGCCTAAAAAAAGCAATGCATGGGCTTTTTAAGGGAATTGTGTTATCATAACCTTTTCATGACTTATGCTAACAGGGTCTTCTGACTTTGTCAACAGGCCTTTGTCATTGTGTTTGATTCCGTCATAGTAGATTACATTGTTGGCCTTGTCCTTTCAGGTTGAATTTGAGGATGTGAAAAAGGTCACTTATAATGTTGGTGATCATAATGTTGGCTTTGTCCATTCAGGTTGAATATGAAATTAAGTGAAAGAGTTTGTGTATATTTTATCAGCAGCCTATCTGTAAATCTAGTGTGTTTTCCTATATTTCTCTGTATCAGTTGGAAAAACTGTGTGTGTGTGTGTGTGTGTGTGTGTTGTGTGTTTTTTTCTTTTTTTTTTCTTTGGTATGTGTGTGCGTACCCTCCGGAACATTGGTCAGTGAGTATCTCTTTCCTACCATTCACGCTGAGGTGAGTCTTCTGCTTCAGTGCGTCAGTGTGTGCGCGCAAGTTCACCTAAAGAATTCACAGTTTTGTTATAGGATTTAAGAACTCTGAGGCACACATACAGACTGTGACCTAAATTTGAGAAGTTAACTAAGAGTTCACAATCAACTCTGAGCTACAGCGCTCAAAGGCTTCTCACCCACCCCCTCCTGAGATCTCCTTTCTGTGTGTCGTCATGTATGTGAGAGCTATTTCTAATTCATTTCACATTGAGGCACAACATATCAGCAGAGGTTCACTCTAAGCTCGGTTGATGGGATGAAAATGTAAAAAGATTAAATCAGGTTTTATTGGAGACATCAGTCAATTAAAAAGTTTATTGAAATGAATTGCATTATATGCTGAATAATTAATAGAATTCAAAAGTTTGGGGTCAGTAAGATTTTATTTTGAAAGAAATGAATACATTTATTCAGCAAGGATGGATTCAATGTATCAAATGTGACAGTAAAGACATTTATAATGTTACAAAAGATTTCTATTTCAAATAAATACTGTTATTTTGAAGCTTTCTATTCATCAAAGAATTGTGAAAAAACTGTTTTTGCATAAGAAATGTTTCTTGAGCAGCAAATCAGCATATTAGAATAATTTCTGAAGGATCATGTGATACGTGGTTATGTTAACATACAACCAAATAATCCATTAGTAATCAGAATGATGTCACAATCGTACTGAAGAGCCTTCATGTAAACACCTTAATCGATCCGATTGAGCTCGATCCGATTGAAAGGGGTGGTTTATTCCTTTTCTAAACCAATCCATGTGAGTCTCCTACACGAATCACATAGTAAACACAGTGCAGCACTTCTGGGTTTTACGCCAGAACGCCGGCTCATTATTGGCCGACGCTGTTCACGTGATCACCACGACACATGCGTGTGATGCTGACGAAGGAGCTGGCCAATAATGAGCCGGCGTTCTGACATGACATGTAAACATGGCCACTGAAGACTTGGAGTAATGGCGGCTGAAATTTAGCTTTGCCATCACATGAATAAATTACATTTTATATTAATATATTAAAATAGAAAACAGTCATTTTAAAATTTTAATAATATTTCACAATTGTCAGGAGTGTGCTTTGTGTGACCTATGCCTTGTCCACACGGACACGGGTATTTTTATAACCGTGACTTTTTTTACGCGGTTCGGCCGTTCGTCCACACGGAAACGCAGTATCAGGTCACTGAAACCGAACATTTTTGAAAACCGTTCATTTCTCCTTGGCAGGCCAGGGTGAGGATTTTCAGAAACGCCGGTTACAGTGTTGTCGTGTAGACAGTAAAACCGGGGTTTTTGCTTCTGATTCAGGCTTCTGATTGGCCAACGTGGCTTTACGATTAGGGTTATATCGCTGCCTGCTGGTGTGACATGCTCTTGACAGCGCGTGATAGCGTGTTTTTGCGTTTTCATGTAGGCGGAGATTTCTTTTAAACCGAGCATGTGTGGACGGGATTTTTTTTTTAAACGCACTAGTTTTCTAGTCTGTGTCATCCTCATTTAGTTCACCTGTTGTTAATCAATTAGCTCATTAGTTCCCTCATTAGTTCTGGTATTTATACCCTGTTTTGGTTCAATCCTTTGTCATGAGTCTTCTATGATTTAACGTGGTTGTGTTCTCCTGTGTTGGAGTGATTATTAAAGACGGTTTCCTTGGACTATTCCTGTCATATGCTTCACTCAGCACTGCAATGTTGCTCTATATTTACTACATTTTTGATCAAATAAATCCAGCCTGGGTGAACTTTTGAACAGTAGTGTAAATATTTGGCGCAAAAGCTAACCCTAACCCTAACCCAAATTAAAATAATTCAATCACATTACATTATTGTGACAGGATGAAAGAATTGAATAGACATTACAAAAATGGCTTTAGAAATCCATATATTGTTTGTTTTATTTTCATATCACTGAACATACTGTCGTACAGTCCACAACAATCGAATTGATCATCAATCTGTCTGAGGTAGATTCAGAGGTCATTCACACAAGACACGTTCTTGTTTTCATTCTGAGATGTATAGTTGTTGGTCTCTGTGCACATGCAGGCAGATGTTTTTAACCGTAATGTCACATCTCGCTGTTTTTCAGTGTCTTGTGCCATGTGGGCCATGTTTTTAATTCATATTTAAGAAGTGCATCTCAAGACCCCCACGTTCTTCCATTCTGCTGCTCTTCTGTTTGTCTATAGGTGTGAATGTAGGTCACTGGTGCTTATAGTCTCTCTCTCTCTCTCTAGCTCGTGCTCTTTTTTTCAGCTTTCGTCTGAATCATGCAAAGCAGCTTCAAACATCAAACAGATTTGCAGGAATATCCATGTGCTGAGGGGAGAGAGACGGAGCGGCTGTGTGCTTGTGTGTGTGTGTGAGTGGGTGAAGAAAATGGAGCATGAAGACCTCCTCATCTCCTCTTTTCAGCATCTAAACTTAAAATAAATCGACAAAGACTCGCAACCAAACACTCACACACACACAAACACTCTCTCTCTCTCTCTCTCTCTCTCTCTCTCTGATGCCACTATATGATCTTTCCGCCATATTTGTTACGGAAACTCTCTCATGTTTTTTAAATGCAATTTACAATGGAGAATTTCCCTATATCGTTACTGACACTGATACAGTCCAAGCAGATTGAGTCAGATGTGACCGATCCACATCAGATACTTACAGTAGTAGTCATACAGTTAGGCTGTTACTGTCAAGCTCCAAAAAGGTCAAAAACACCATAAAAGTATAATACAAGAAATCAGTAGTAGACTTTTGTGCTTTATTTCAGGTCTTCAGTAGCTTTGTTTGACTTGAGCAGGAGTCCTCAAATGTGATATAAAGATACATGACCAGACAGACACTGAGGCGAACAGAAAAGTATAAATGAAGACTAGCAAATTAAAGCATAAACAAGTGATACAAAGAATATAATCTAATCAATATAATCCTAATAGTGGCCTTTTTTATATTATGTCTCTAATAACACACACTCAAATACACTGAAATGTTGATTTATTTAATTCTAAATCAGCTTTGTTTCTATATATTTCTAATGCTTGATTCTGATCAGGATTCTGGGAGGTCAATGTCATTACCGTCAGTTGCATTGATTAGCAGCAACTTGTCTCAGCTCATAAACGTTGACCTTTCCTTCCTTCCTTCAGTCTGTCGACCCCAATTTAACAGCATGTAACCAAGGCAAACATAATTCTCTCTGTCTTGCCCTCTAATGATGGTATATACCGTATTGTTCCGAATATAAGACAGTGTTTTTTTTTCTTGGAAATACATCTGAAAAAATGGGGGCGTCTTATATTTAGGGTCTGGACTTTCACATCAACAATACACCCGCAACAATAGGGAGCGCCAAATACGTGTGAAACAAGTGTGCCCCCCAGGACTGATAAACACAGATGAGTCATCAAACAATGCAGCCAAGAAATACGGTGTGTAACGGTGTGTATCCACTGGTGCGGATCAGAGTGAGCGTTTTCAGTGAATTCCTATGGAAGTTTTGCCTCAGGCTCACGCGCGAGCATGAAGTTCAACTTCAGTAGGAATGAACTGAAAACGCTCACTCTGACGCTCGCTTCACGCCAGTGGACATGCACTGACTTCAGGGAGAAACTGCTGTCATTTCAGCGCTTTGGAAAAAAACATTCATGTTCCCTGGATCAGATAGGTAATGCGGATCAAATGCCTGTGTTTTTTTACATGCCAACATCTGTCACTGTACATAAAAATGGTGAGAAATCAGTCACTTTTATGCTATGCCATAAAGTGTTTATTTTTATTTTGTTGGTACATTTGATCAAAATTTACCATACTTAGTTTCAATATAAAAATGAAAAATATGCTAAATGAAATTTATTTTCAAATAAAATCATTTTCTTTATAAAAGACAAGATTTGTTCCTCAAAAGCCTTTTTTCCAAAAGGTACATCTTGAAAAAGGGAGGATTGTCTTATAATCAGGGTCGTCTTATATTCCGAACAATACGGTATGCACACGTGCATGTGTTTTGTCTGTGCACTTAAAAAGATTGTGGCTGATTTAATGGGTTTGAATAGTAACAGCTCATAAATCCATACCTGAAGTAAATGACACACACACACACACTCACACATTAGTGGTTGCATTGATTTTTAATCTATCAGACTCTCAGGTCTCTCCTCATGAACTGGGCTGTGCTCTCTGGTTATCATGGCAACGAGTGGCACAAGAGTTATGTTTCAGCAGGAATGAAATAGAATGCTGAGAAGAAGAGAAAAATAGTCTCTCCCTTTTGTGTTGTCCACTCAAATAAAGCAGAGAACCTTTTAGCAAAGTACATGTGATGTACATGTATATTAAAGTTGAAGTGTGCAATATCTGCAGCTAAAGCATCACCAAATGGAGTTTATACCAAAAATAATGACTGTTATTGGACAGGTTTCACTTCATCTTTCTGCAGACCCTCAGTGTTTACATTTCTTTTTAGGAAATCATCATACAAATGGCTTAATTATAGTTGTCTGCATATTAAAGTTGCGATGTAACAGAAGAATCTTCCATATCGTGGCATACATCCAAGTAAAATGGATTATTGGAAAAGAAGAAAACAATGTAGGGCAGGGACTTGGTTCTATCCATCGGTTTTTGATTGGATGGAGGCAAATCTGAATGCGAATTTGCAGTCGATTGTAAGAAAGGGTGGGGTTTAAGAGTGCTCAATAATTGGAGAAGTCCAGCATACTTTACCAGAGAGAAGTAAAAAAAAAGACAAGCTCAAAAAAAAGAAACATATACACGGATGAACCGTTCACAATAAAATCAATGACGTGCATTTAGAAAACAGATTTCCATTTCATGCCAACTTTAAGCTGTTATTGGAGAATTTTATAACTGAAGAAATATATAATTTTATAGTTTATCATTTTAAAATGGAACAAAATGACTTCAGCTTTAACATAATTCCTGTCTCAAACACTGACAATGATAATCGGCATATTACACATTCAAAAACATTTTTAATGCTAACTGTGCACCCAGGTACACACGTTTACATTTATCTCAATTGTTAAGAGTTACATTTTTGCTGAGTTTAAATAGGCCAGACTGTGCTCTGCTTGGCAAAATGTCTGGTGTTTTTGTCAAGAAGTGCCTGTTGGGTATAAAGGGTAAAGAAAGGCCTCAGCACGCTGAAACTCTGTGGAACAGAAATGCGGAAACCCTGCTGTCTGACTAATGCATTATTCAACTGAGGCATTCCCTTAAAATGGCCCAGGCAAGATCCTCTCCTCTTTTTTTGATGTACTACTCATGCATCTGTGTGTATATCAGCGGTTATGTCTTTCTGTCTTTCAGGTGGTGTACCTGCAGCAGGCGGAGGTGAACAGGGAGAAGGTGTCCTTAATGGACCAGAGCAGCATTGATGGAGTGCAGGACATGTCCATGTTGGCAGAGCTTCATGAGGCCGCCATCATGCACAACCTTCATCAGCGGTACCAGAAAGACAGCATCTATGTAAGAATCGTACAGACACTTGACCTCACAATGCTCCATGAGACCTCTTATTATTGTATGCAACAAAAAATACTTAAAAACTCTTCTATTAGTTGAATAAATTAATTGAATTGTATAGGTTTACAATAATTAATGTGTTTCAGAGTCTTATGTTTACGTCCTCTTAAAAACAGTAAAAGGTCATCAAACTGGTTAAATCGCAAAAAATGACACTAGATACTCAAAATACTTAAAACAACAATGCAGAACATCTTCCACCCAGAGAGTCACTAGATCCAACTAAACTTTTGACTTTACCACTGATTATTTTTATTTGTTCTCTAAATAAATCATCTAGAGTCATCGTGTCAGGCCTTGATAAGATTAGTATGGGACATTACAATGACCTGTTAATTCCTCAATTGATTCCTTATCTATACTTTCTAAAGCTTAAACTGAAATACACTATTGTTCAAAGAGTTTTGGGGTCAGTAAGATTTTTTTAAGTAAATTAATATTTATTACTCAGCAAGGACTGTTCTTATGAATTTTCTATTTCTTGTGATTCTATCAAAGAATCCTGGAAAAATCTATCACAATTGTATCAAGTAATTAGCCTGGTAATACCAAACTCTGCTACTTCGCTTTGCTTCGTAGACAGAGTCTGGAAGGGCATAATTGAAAAGCGTTTTCTTTCTCGCGGGGAGGCGCTTGTCTGAAGTTTAAAATCATTGGTTCCCGTAAGCCAATCACATAACGTTTGGTTATGGTGTGTGTTATGCACATGCTCAGCCGCATCTAACTTCCACTGTAAACACATGTAGTATGATGCGAAAACAAAACCATCGAGCGAAATACCGGAGTGAACATGGCTGTGAACGACTTTTGCAGATTATGTGAAGTAAATCTACGCATCCACGGTACAATCAGTGTTTACGTCACGACTCTCAGCCCGCCCTCTGTTCGTTGATTGGCCGGCTGTTTTCAGGCCGGAGGAAAACGGAAAGCTATTACGCTGTCTCTTTCTGAGTACAGAAGCGAAATGAAATTGAGCGGAAGTAAGAAGTCTGACGTAGTCAGGCTATCAAGTAATGTTTATTGAGCATCAAATCATCATATTAGTCTGATTTCTGAAGGATCATGTGACATTGAAGACTGGAGTAATGATGCTGAGAATTCCAGTTCATCACCGGAATAAATTACATTTTAAAATTTGGCCTATTAAAATAGAAAAAAATATATTTTAAATTGCAATAATACTTATACTCAATATAATGCAATATTGGTGAGCAAAAAAAAAAAATCTTACCAATCTCAAACTAAAAATATAAATATTTATTTACATAAATAAGAAATAAAAATTTACAAAAAATAAAACCTAAATGGTAACAATGAAAATGCTGGAAATAAAACAAAACTGAAAGGTAATATGCATTTGAAATTAGTAGAAAAATAAAAACGAATTTGAAAATGCAAAACTATCTCCTATTTGAAATTCAGAAGTGGTATATGCATATTATAATTTGATTGTATTTCAATAGAATTTGTCTTCAGACAAGAGTAAAAAATGAATGATTAATCAAAGCTGTAGCCTCATCATTCAACACACTGAGCTGTGGTTCTAAAGTGGGCACTGTTAGTTTGAGTCGAGCTTATCATTTCCTGATCTTGTTTCCCCATCACATCCTTTACACTCTATACATCGGCTACAGGCCAATAAAAGAAAAAAAACAACAAGGATCTAGATATTCTACATGAAAGCGTTACAATGATTGTCAGTATCATTGATTTCAGCCTAATATAAATCATTACAGGTTTGCACATTTTCACCAGGGATTCTTTCCACTTTTCTTCATGCCAGTACTTTATGAAAAAGTAGGTCAGTTAATGCCTAATTGTTCACTCCGTGTTTCCTGTGTAATCAATCCTGTGTTGTTTTGTATTCTGAGTTTTAGGGTGGACAGCTCTCTGACTGACTAAGAGAGGAACTGGAGTTTCCTGCCTTAGTTTAACAGAGTGATATTAACACAAAACATCTCAGCCTGAGACTGAAAGGAAACCCTGTTTGATTAAGGAATTGTCCTTCTTCAACAAAAACATCCGAAGCCTTATACATCCCAAACTGGGTTTTCAGACAAAACTAATGTGTTGCAGGATTTATTAAAATATGTAATGTAAATAATAGCCTAATAGCCCATTGTTTGCTTTTATTTCCATTGTTTAAAGTGAGTTTATCAGCTTAGATATCAAGATATTTATACAGTATTTATATTACATCAACAAAGACCATTTTCATTTGCCACTATTGATGAATGAGTTTCTCGTGTGAAATTGAATTTATGTGAAACATAAATCTAGTGTAGTTATTATTATTTTTTTTTATTTAACAGAAGATTCAAACTGCACACTGCAGGTGCTCAATGCAAAGTTTTTTTGTAATTAGGGATTATAATTTATGCACAAAAAAAATACCATTAAGTTTTAGTGTACAAGTGAATAACCAAATCCAGAAGCCGACTATTAACGATCAAACAACCTTACATTTTTAAAGTGAATAGTGACCCACGGTGCACTAAAGCCCAAAGTACTTCGACCATCTGCGTTCCGTGATGGTGTGCGCACCGAACGACAATTCCTCTACTTCCTTCTTTAGACCGATGACTTCGCACAGCCTAAACAAGCTTGACACAGAAGACCCTTGCCATAGAAAAGCGCCTCATCAGCGGACGACATCACAAGCTGCTATTGTGTACTCACCGCTCCCCTGCAACAGCAGCACAAACGTCTACACCAGAAGCAACCGTTGCCATGTCGTGGCGTGGGGCAAAAGCTAAAAGCTGTCTACACTGGGCGCTAAAAAGCGACCTTTACAAATCCATTTGTCCTTTGTGTCAGGTAGCGCAAACACTTGGAGGATGACATAAATAGAACAGGGCATCAGTTCACTATCGGGGATTTGTTGTGTCGTGCCAGATCCAGTGTAGACAGAATCGCTGAGTGTGTTTACATGCACGCTCTTAACCCTCAACTCTCAACCCATTAACAATTTCCTTTATCGGAGTAAGGTCATAAACGGCTTAAGAATAAATGTCCCCTTATTCCAATTTCGCCCAGCATGTTAACTAATTAACCCTGATTTCTGTTGGCTTATTGAAGTGCACATGTGTGATATGTAACAGCGCATCCAGACAGAGCGAGAGTTTTGCAGTAAGGCAGGAGGAAATATATCTTTCTTGACCCAAAAAATTATAGCCAACATAACAAATTAAATACTTGGAGTCAGATACAGAAATTATTACGTTTTGATGTCACTACCGGGAAATAACCTGATTTATTAATTAAAGGAACACTGTGTAGCTTTTCAACCTTCATAATATATTTCCAAGACCCTTGTGATGGTACATCGACATACAATAGGTTGAATGACATGTCTGCCATAGCCTGACGGGGTCTGTATTGCTTTTACTGGCACTGCGTAACTTCGGGGTTCGGGTAGTAACCCGAGCACAAAAAGAACTACAAAATTCGACTGCTTTACGGCATACGTCACTTCCCCCACCACTTCCTCAAATTTGGACGTGAGAGGCCAACCAGCGTTTGTTTTCGGCTTTCGTGCGTATGTTTTTGTCATGGGGGCTGTTTACACCTGGCCACTTCATGCGTTTTCTCAGATCGGATAGCTATCCGATCGTGAAAAGACCAGGTGTATATGCCCTCGGAAACGCATTGGAGACGGATTTGAATCCGATCGCTCAAACCACTTCAGGAGGAGGTCTGTGCCGCACATGTAAATTGTACTCCTCCCAAAAATGCTAAAAAAATGAAAAAAAAAAATGTGTGAAAGCGTGTTATAGGCATTATGTAATGTTATAGCCAGATATGACGACGCTACTGGAACACGCATCACCGCAGATGAGAAGCTGAACATCAAGCCAACGTGCAAACTATCGCAAATCAAAGTGAAAGTAAGTCGCAGACGCTTAACACACAATCATCATCATCATTAAAAGTAAAGAAATGAAATGATCTTACCAGGGCTGTTACTGCTCTCTCTTATTGCGGTCTTTGATTTAGAAATTTTAGCTGATGATCAATAAAATGCAGCTCATATCTGTTGCTTTCGGTGACGTGCACTCCATTAAATCCGCATATAGTGCGGGAATTGAAGATCGGATTTAAATCCGTTTCGCAAAAACACATTTATGTGACCAGGTGTAAATGGAATCGTTTTGATAAATCAGATAGCTATCCGATCTGAGAAAACGCAATGCAAAAAACAATTTACGACAGTGCAAGTATTCTACAGCGACTCTAGGGGTCGCTGTTTGACAAAAACACAATTGTTACACAGTGTGCCTTTAAGTCTTGTAAACGCTATTTATTTGCGTTGTCAGGTTATTGGTTTGCATGTAAATCCGGACAACAGGTTATTTCAATAAGCTCATTTTTGTGAGTTATCGGCGTATTGGTGTGCATGTAAACGGACTCATTGATTATAAGGGGTTTTGGTGTAGACACGGTGAAAGTGAAGTGTTTAAATTTTTCAATTTAAAAAATCTTTCAATCTTTGAATTTGGTTGTCAGAGGTGAGGTGGGGTGTTGGGGTGCCACAGTTTTTTACAGGTTTAAAAGGGGGCGTGACCAAAAAAGTTTGAGAACAGTTGGGCTATAGAGTCTGTTGCCAAAGAGAAGGGTCATGTGATCGGGTTTTAGGACTGGAACTGGAACCTCATTTGTCTAGACAGAGTCATATGTCACAGACTGCTGGTTTAGAGTTGTGGTCTGGAGGAACTGGTATGACTCACAGTCTGAATTATGATCCAAACATTCAAGCTTGACCTTTGCAAAATCCATAGAAAAAGAGTCAGTAAATCCCTCTTTGTAAGGATTGACTGGGACAGAGTCAAGTATATTGAAAGTTTTCAGCATGATTACAAAGCTTTTATTCATCAGATTCTTTTTAATCTTCCATCATGCGGTTTTAACAAACCCAGAACAAGTGATAAAGTGAGGCACCATTTATAAAGTATCAGTCCCAGTGTCAGAGGTAATTGCAACAGTTGTGAACATGACCTGCCCTGTTTAGTTTACTACAGAGGGACAACAACACCAGACAGTCATTTATACCTCAAACACATCGTGCGATTCATAGGATCATAGGTCCAATAACCTGCTCTAACAAGTCAGATAATAGCTGTATTGTTGTTTATCTCTTTATATTTGTGCTGGTAATGAAATTGCAAGCCTTATGAGACACAGTATGATGAATAGCTCTAGTTCTCATATGCAGTAGAGGAAATTATGTATGGATGTTTTTTTATGATTAGCAAAGGTCAGTGTAATATGTTTTATTAGAGCTTAAATAACATATCTCTATCAGTGTCTGAAATTAGCTTATACATTTCCTTGTTATTTTAATATAAAACTAAAACAGCATGCAAGGCTTTATTTTATCAGCTGTATTGTTGATCTTGCAGATTTATGTCATGTTGTGCTAAATGGAGTGAATGTGTTGGTGCTCTGCTGCTCTCTTATCCCATCTTGGTAAATGGAAACTGTAATTTACCTTTCCCAGGATGCATGTATTGGGGTTGATGACTGATAGCAAGCGGTTATCTGATTTATCTTAGAGACAGAGACACAGCCGACCTGAATGAGAATGACTCCCCTCTTGGGGTGGTAGCGACAAAATAATTTTTGCAAGGACAACATTGACACACTTTTCAGATCCATTATGATTTTTGTACAATATCAGCATCGTTTTTTTTGTTTTTTTTAAACGTGTGTTTTGCTTCTTAACAGGTTTGAGATTTTTTTTAACACCTCATAAATAGTTGCAGTAGATCAGGGGTTCTCAACTCTTGCCCTTGAGGTCCACTTTCCTGCAGAGTTCAGCTTTAACCCTAATCACACACACACACACCTGAACAAGCTAATCGAGGTCTTCAGGATTACTAGAAAGTTACAGGAAGGTGAGTTTGAATCAAGGTTGGAGCTAAACGCTGCAGGAAAGTGGACGTTGAGAGCCAGAGTAAGCGTTACCAATTTAAAAAAACTTTTAAAACCTTTAAGACCTTAAAAAAAAAAAAATTGTCTGACAGAAAATATGTAAATGAGAACAGCTTTATTGGACATTTGGCTATATATTGTATAAAAATACAGTATGTGAGCATGGATTAGGTGAGATAACAGCGACATTTAGCTACTTTTTGGGCAAGTTTTAACTACTTTCCATTGAAAAGAGGAGGCAACACTGGCCAGAGTTGATAACCACTGCAATAGATGATAGCCATGTATGAAACCAGTGATTATTACAAGCCTACAATAGATTTTTTTTGTGCCCCCTTGTGTAGCATCCACAGTGTTGTGTTTGGCTCCTCTCCAGTCATCCAGGAAAGGCGCAATTTAATCTTATCACTGCGCCATTGTTAAGATCAGCAAGTCATATTACTGCTGGTGGCCAGTGAGCATGGGTGTTGTTAGCCTCAATATATACAAATTGCAATCACACACCTGCACATAAACACATTACGAAGACCAGCATGTAATGATGCATTTAATATTAAAAGAGATGGATTTAAGTTGTTACAGTGCGCATTGATAAGGAGACACTTCATCCACAATCCTCTCATGACCTACTGACCCTGACACAACCAGCTTCTATTGTGAAATATGACCTGATCACATACTGATTGTTAAAGTTCCCTTTAAATTTCCCTTCATTTGTGGATATAAACTAAAATGTGCACTGATCACAAATATGTACATTTGTCTCAATATGCTAGTTTTATTGTTTTACTACCTGCTGGCTTTCAATAGTCCTTAACTTACTTCCTCTCTTTTTCTGTCTCTCAGACTAACATAGGTTCTATCTTGGCGGCTGTGAATCCTTATAAGCAGATCGGAGGGCTGTATGATCTCTCCGCAGTGGAGCTGTATAGTCAGCATCATTTGGGCGAGCTGCCACCACATATCTTTGCTATTGCCAATGAGTGTTACCGCTGCTTATGGAAGAGGCATGATAGCCAATGTGTGCTGATCAGGTAATACAAATACTTTTTTATTTTATTTAGTCAAGCTGACAAACCTGCAGAACAAGCATGAACTTTCTGTAAAATCTTTTGAAATGTAGTCTCAAAAGATAAAGCTTTATTAATCACAAAAAAGTAGCTCTCCAATAATAAAGTCATTTATCGTCAGTAACATCAGTGTGTAATCGAGGGTTGCAGTGTTGTAAGTGCTCAGAAAAACAAAAACAAAACACAACACAAACAATGTCCCAAACCTGTCCCCCATTGGCTCAGTTGGCAGTCTCTTTTAAAGAAGCGTCTGAACCACTGCGAGAGGTATGCCCAATGGACTGCAAATTGAAGTCATTTGTGGGCGGAGCAACCAATCACAAAACTCCCGAAACCAAACAGCAAGGGTTATCACACTCTATAACTTCTACCTGGAAAAAATCTGTGATGTTTTGTGTCACTTGTATCTTGTTTTAAAGCATGTAGATAATGTGAGGAAGGTTTGGAATGCTTTAGGCCTTATTCACTGACTGAGAACTGATGGGGATCCATTTTTAGATGTTATCTCAGTGTACTAATCTCATTTGTGTTAAACCTAAAGGCTGAGTTTGAGCAGTTGTGGTTTAGACTTTTGCCACAAACTGCTATCAGATTTCACAGCATTGCAAATTCAATCAGGGTAACACAAATGTCAGTGAAGGTCATAAATGAATGTGTGTATGCATGTGTTTAACAGTGGTGAAAGTGGAGCTGGGAAAACAGAAAGCACCAAACTACTGCTGCAGTTCCTGTCTGTCATGAGCCAAAACTCTGCCGGGACACCCCCTACGGAGAAGAGCACGCGCGTGGAGCAAGCCATCGTACAGAGCAGGTATAGCGCATGCCTCAACACACATTTATAAGCATTTATATGCACACTCAAATGCACAACTTTTATACTTTTCTTTCTTGTGCAGTCCCATCATGGAAGCATTTGGGAATGCCAAAACAGTCTACAACAACAACTCTAGTCGTTTTGGGAAATTCATTCAGCTTCATTTCTCTCAAAGCGGGAACCTCCAGGGAGGATGCATCGTCGACTGTATCCTCCTCATTGTATTCAAATACAGTTTTTGTATACAGAGATATCTTGTCCTTTACAGATGGTACCTTACCCTTTTGAAAAAGAAGTGAGCTTAATTGTATTGAATGTACATTTGTAGTGTACTTTAAAAAAAACTTGCAGATAATATAATAATATATTACTGAAATAAAACGCCACTTAAATGTACTTAAAGAGAGTAAACTTTCATGACTGTGTTTAACACACTTAAGTATAATTTAAAAAGTGCACTTTGTAATCATTTCAAATTAAGTTTTATCCTAAATTACATTTTAAAAATTATGTTTTAATTATATTTCGCCATGCTTTAGAAAAGAACTGTACACTTTGATGTGTTGGCTAACATACTAAAGCACATGAAAACTACTTGATTATCATTTTAATTTTACTGTGTTATTCAGTATTACATTTAAAGTTAAATTGCAACTTCAACATTACAAATGTGTAATTACAAATATATTTAAATACATTATAGATTTCAATCAAAATTAAAGTGTATGACTGCTTGTCAATACATTTGGCAGTACACATCATATTTCAACAACAATACAAGTAATTAGGAAATTACGTATAAAGATGTATATAAGTCCTCTCTAAGTGTGTGAAAAATGCAACATGCAAGTTCAAGAAATTGCATTTAATATAAATGAAACTATAAAACTATAATATATTTTTATTTAATACAATCAAGTGTCAGAAAACACTACATTCAGTTCACAGTTAAGTATTCTAAAAGTATATTAGTGTACTAAAGTGTACTTCTTTTTCCACAAGCGTATGTCACCTGTCCACTCATTAGGTAAAACAAATCCCAGTTACCATAGTTACTAGGGGTGTGACGAGACGCTTACTCCACGAGACGAGACGAGACACGAGATTGGGTTCACGAGAACGAGACAAGACGAGATTTTTACACAATTTTTAAGAAATCCTCACTGATGAAATATATGAATGGAAAATAGTCTTTTATTCAACTGAAAATCACAAAATGCAAAACAATTTAGGTTCATTTTGAAATCAACTTGTAATGAATGTTATTTTACTTCTATTTTAATGAATTCTATGCAGTAAAGGACATGCAAACACTGCAAAATGTTTTGCTATAAACTCTACTGTCTGGCTTCTCCCCTGTACGATTTCACATGAGAAATCTAACTCCTTTCCACAAATCGAACATAAAGAAAAATAAAACAGTATAAATAAAATAAATATAAATAACTGAAATAACACTTTAAATGCAAACAGTAAGTGTGTATCCATAATCAAAGTTATGCTCTCTCAAAACTACAAGTTCAAACAGAAACAAATTTTTTTTTTTCAAGCATGAAAAAGAGATAAAATTAACTACACAGAACAGACTAAGATTTTGGTCATGTTCTTTTTCAAGAATATAAGCATGTCGACGATTTCTGGCAGCATTTGAGACCTTTGGGCAGTAGCTAACTAGGGCTGCACGATATGAGGAAAAGCTGCGATGTGCGATAACATTGTTTAATATTGCGATGTCGATATGACTTGTGATATGTGAATGTTAGCTATACTGTTCCCATGTCTTAGTGCTTTAATAGGTTCTTTGCGCGATAGGTCAAATGTTTATTACCTGCCTGGTTCAGATTACACTATTTTGGCGCGATTTTGGCACGATCCGTTTCGTGGAGATTCGTAAAGGACAACGGGCGTCGGGACGCAAGATTCGATCGTTTCATTTCGAATAGTGTGTCATAGTGGGCGACAACCTACGCGTCTGCGATGCTCCAGGACATCATGACAGAAAGACTAGCATGTTTAACTTTAACGGTCCTCCACGACGGGTTGAGTGTGAGCGAGAGTGAGTGTGCGTGAGTGAGTGAGAGTGCGAGCAACAGTGAGCGTGTGTGTGTGTGTGTGTGTGTTCGCGCGCGAGTGAGTGAGCGAGGGACAGTGAGTGTGTGTGTGTGCGCGGAGTGTGTGTGTGATTGGCCCGGCACACAAATGATTTAAAAGTGGCAGGGGCATCTTCAATAGGCTACTAATTTCACCCTCACGCTCCATCACACTGACATCACACAACAACTCACGAGACAAAGTTTTACCTCGACGAGAAATCTCGTCGCGTTTTAATCTCGCGAGATCTCGTAACACGAGATCTCGTCACACCCCTAATAGTTACCCATTCATTTTTACTGAAATACAGTAGAATGACGCACTTCAACCATTTCATGTTTTGCCTGGTATAGTTCAGTTGTTATAACTTCTCCCCGCACACACACACATTTCTGCCATTGAAATGAATGAGTGACTAAGGTGACATGCTTAACCATGTTCACAGTACAGTTTACTACAAGCACAGTTTCATGCAACTGTATTTCCCTTAATTCTTGCCCCTTCAGATTTGCTTGAAAAGGTAAACCTTGCTGTCTCCTGTGTGGCTCACCCCTAACTACCAGAAATCAATCTTCTGTGATCAACTGTTCACAGTATAAAACCAACCATTTTTCTGTTGATACGATTTGGCACTGGATATCTTGTCAAAGGCAGAATCACTCCCCTATTTTGCAGAGAAAGAGTGTCTGCCAAAGTGAGATTCTCGCCCACTCATCATATGTGATCTGATCTGTGTTCCAGAATCGAGTGGTTAGGCAGAATCCAGGGGAGAGAAACTACCACATCTTTTATGCTTTGCTGGCTGGGACCAGCAAAAGCCAAAAGGGTGAATAAACACACATGCATTTCCACAACGCAGATGATGCTGGCATATTAGTATCAACTAGAATACACTCATGTTGACAGACTGAATGATTAGATATGTCCCTCTGTTTATAGAGACATATTTTCTAGAAGACTGCCCTGAGGTTTTTCATTACCTGAGTCAGTCAGGATGTGTGAAGGACCGCAGTCTCGATGACAAGCAGCATTTTGATGACGTCATGGTATAAAAAAATCAAATAGATTAACATTCTTAAGGCAGACAAAAAACTAAAAGCATAATGATTCATTTTCTCTTTCTCTTTTTGTCTTCAGGAGGCTCTGAAGGTCATGGAGTTCACAGAGGAAGAGATCAGAGATATGTTTAAACTGCTGTCTGGAGTTCTGCAACTTGGCAATGTGGAGTTCATGACAGCAGGGGGCGCGCAGATCACCACCAAACAGGGTGAGAGGTGTCATTCATCTGTTACTGATAGATATACCATGGTCTGTCAGAGTCGATTCTGATTAGCTGAAAAGTGGGCATTCAAACTGTATAATGCACAGGTAGTTTCAGTCAGTTTAATCACTGTTCTATATTAATGCACTGCTTTCATTGAAGAAAACATATATACGCACATATCACTCGCACACAGAGATTGGAGAATGCTCTGAACACACACAGAAACATTCAGGAGCATAGAAACTTGTTGTCAATTCTGCCCCATGCCTTTAGCTGTGCTACATTTATTATATTACTCAGCAACGAGGTGGTAATGTTGCTGTTTTTGAAGTAATTAAACTCACAGCTTCATTGTTAGTAAAGACACTGCACAGATGCAGGTAATTCACATGCACATCTCTCATCTCTCTCTCTCTCTCGATAATTTATTTAAATAAATGTTATAATTCAATTAAATAAATGTAATCTTGCCACACTACTTTATCTCTATCTGATTTAAAGCGTGCAGATGCTAATTCTAACAAGTAGTAGCTGAAAAAAATAACCGTTTGTTAGTAATTCTCTTCTCTACTTCTTGTAGTTGTCACTAATGTGAGCGAGCTCCTGGGCCTGGACAGTTTTCAGTTGTCTGAGGTTCTGACCCAGCGTTCCATGATCCTCAGAGGAGAAGAGATCTGCTCTCCACTCACAGTGGAACAGGTACAATCTAATATATTTAAAAAAAACTTGAATAGTTTGACAGTTATTCTCTTCTGACTCCACTTGTGACTCCACATTTTTGATTGACAGGCGATAGATTCCCGGGATTCAGTTGCCATGGCGCTTTATTCTCAGTGCTTCTCGTGGATCATCATGCGAATTAATCAGAAAATAAAGGGCAAAGATAATTTCAAGTCTATTGGAATCCTGGACATCTTTGGTTTTGAGAACTTTGAGGTGTGAGGCCACTACAGATCACATGTTCATTCACACAGATAGACACATAATATTTTACTGAGATCTAACACAAGTGTTTCTGTGTTCTGAAGGTGAACCGTTTTGAGCAGTTCAACATTAACTATGCTAATGAGAAACTGCAAGAATATTTCAACAAACATATTTTCTCTCTGGAGCAACTGGAGTACAACAGGTAAAGACTGACATCCGTGAGTGCATGAAAAGTTTGATCAAGTCCAGTCACCTTTTTTTATAGCGCTTTATACAATACAGATCGTTTTTAAGTAGCGCTACAGTGATAAGCAGGACAATAACGATTCAGTGATGCAAACAGTATTCAACTGCTGTAAAGCAGCTCTAAAAAGACAATAGTAAACAGTCATTATTCAGTTGAAATTAGTTCAGTGTTGATACTTAATAACTGTGTAAAGTACATCAATTATGAAATGAGTTCAGTTCAGCTATAAAGCAGCTCTGCAGAAAACAGTGATGTCATCATCCAGCTAAGTTGAGTTCTCATCCGATAGCATCAGTGCAGTCAAATCAGTAATATTGCTGAATATTAAGTGTCCCCAACTAAGCAAGCCAGAGATGGCTGTGGCAAGGAACTCAAACTCCATCAGGTGATAGAAATGGAGGAAAAAACCTTGGGAGAAACCTGGCTAAGTCGGGGGACCAGTCCTCCTCTGGCCAACGAACAAACACGGTGTGATTATGATTCAGGCTGCATCAGAAGTCAGATTGTGGATCAATACCGTTCAAATATTTTTCATCCAGTTCCTTTTGCTTGAAGATCGGATTCATCACGCCAGTATGGAGACGAAGCTGGTCATAGGGGTCTGTGCAGAGAACTTGTCTGGTTCTTGTGGTCTTTGCTGAGGGTCTGTGCCGATGGCTATCGTGTCGACGAGGCCTTCTCAGGGGATTGTCTAGTAGACACGGTCTCTGCTGACATTCAGTGCTGCAATGAGGTCGTGTCTAGGTGCAGGTCCACCATCTGATCTGCATACGACCCGGATCCGGCTGATTACGGTAACCTTTGGATAAGGATGAGACAGACAGACAAATGTTAGCGTTGATGCCATTCTTCTTACGATGTAACAAGTACATCTGGGGTTATGGGAAGTGTTCCCAGTTGACCTAAATATGCAGCTTAACAATCCTTAATGGATTTGGATGCCAGGTTAAAGAGATGTGTTTTTAGTCTAGATATAAACTGACAAAGTGTGTCTGATTTCCGAACAATGCTAGGAAGACTGTTCCAAAGTTTGGGTGCTAAATAGGAAAAGGATCTACCGCCTGCAGTCGATTTTGATATTCTAGGTTTTAACTGTCCAGAATTTTTTGACCGCAATAGACGCAAAGGACTATAACGCTTTAAGAGCTCGCTAAATTACTGAGGAGCTAAACGATTTAGTGGTTTGGAAGTAATTTGCAATATTTTTTAATGCTGTGTTGACAGAACTGGGCTAATATGGTCATACGTCCTGGTTCTAGAAAGAACTCTAGCTGCTAAATTTTGGGCTAGCTGGAGTTTGTTTATTAAGCGTGCAGAGCAACCACCCAGTAGGGCATTACAATAATCTAGCCTTGAGATCATGAACGCATAAACTAACTTTTCTGCATTTGGCATTGAGAGCATATGTCATAATTTAGATACATTTTTAAGATGGAAAAATGTGGCTTTACAGATGTTAGAAATGTGGCTTTCAAATGCAAGACTGGCACACCGAGGTTCCTAACTGACGACAAAGACTTGACAGAGCAGCCATCAAGTGTTAGTCAGTATTCTAGGTTATTACGTGTTGAGGTTTTTGGTCAGATATTTAAAATATCAGATATTCAGGTTCAGATATTTACTCAGTTTTCTTCAGAGTTAAGTAGGAAATTAAATTACTAGTCATCCAATGTTTTTATATCAACTATGCATTTCGTTAATTTTGTGAATTTGTATGTTTCTTCAGGGCGTGAAGATATATAGAACTGAGTATCATCAGTGTAACAGTGAAAACTAATGGCATGCTTCCTAATGATATCTCCCAAGGGTAGCATGTACAGGGTGAAAAGCAACGGTACTGGTACTGAGCCTTGCGGTACTCCATACTGCACTTGTGATTGATATGACACCTCTTAATTTACTGCTACAAATTGATAATGGTCAGATAAATATGTTTTGAACCATGCCAATGCAATTCCACTATTGCCAACGTAATTTTCGAGTCTATTTAAAAGAATGTTGAAGTCGATAGTATCAAATGCAGCACTAAGATCCAGTAACACTAATAGAGAGATACAACCTCGATCAAATGATAAGAGCAAATCATTTGTAACTCTAATGAGAGCAGTCTCAGTACTATGATACGTTATAAATCCTGACTGAAAATCCTCACAGACACAATTTCTTTCTAAGAAGGAACATAGTTGTGAGGATACTGGCTCACAAGTATCTGGCTCATTTTTGACAGAAAATGGAGATTCGAGATTGGTCTGTAATTAACTAATTCTCTAGGATAAAGTTGTGTTTTTTTTTTGAGAGCCAGCATAACAGCCAGCTTAAAAGCAGTGGGGCGGCAGTGGCTCAGTGGTTCATGTAGATTGTCTACAAACCGGAAGGTTGGTGGTTCAATCCCCGGTTCCACCTGACCAAGTGTCGAGGTGTCCTTGAGCAAGACACCTAACCCCAGCTGCTCCCGACGAGCTGGATCGCCTTGCCTGGCTGACACCGCCGTCGGTGTATGAATGAGTGAGTGAATGGGTGAATGTGAGGCAATATTGTAAAGCGCTTTGGTGGCCATTGGGTCTTTGAAAGCGCTATATAAATGCAGTCCATTTACCATTTACCATATAGGCTCTAACATACATGTTGTTGATTTTGAAGATTTGACAAGTTTAGACAATTATTCCTCTCCTATAGCAAAGAATGAATGTAATTGTTCATCAGGGGGTCTATAATTTAGCCGCTGTATCAAATAAATACCTAGGGTTGTGTTCTAAGAGTTGAAAAGCATTATGCAAATGTATTTTCTAGTGACGTAGAACCTTACGCAGTGGGATTCGAATTACAAACGACACGTTTAGGCGGTTCTGAGTCGATTCTTTCTTTTGGGAGACAATAACTTTATTTATCGTGCACTTTTGACTTTACAACTTTGCAGAATGTTTACAAACAGCTATTTTACACACTGCATGAAAGGGAATATTTGAAAAAACACAATAGGGGCATTTTAAGCGCAAAGGAGCAACCTTGTCTAAAGTGCTGGAAAACTTGCAACATTGAGTTCTTTTAAGCTGTCTGGTATGTTGAGGAGTTTAAACTGATCAGGAAGATTATTTATAAAGCAATCTTCAGTGGTAAAGGTGATTGTTCTACCATATTTGTAACAGGGAGCTGGTTTTGCAGCCTTGGCTTAATGGTGTATACACGAGACTAGATAATGATCTGAGATGCCATTGCTCTTCTGCAGAACACCATCAACATCGATTTGGTCTGCTGTTACATCTATTCTTACATGTGTATTGTATCTCTTAAGTGCCAGATCACCTGAAAAGTTATTACAAATACAATTTAAGCATTTGAAAAGATTTTGTATAATATAACTAACAAACTCTGTCACACAGGGAAGGGATTCACTGGGAAGCCATTGATTGGATGGACAATGCGGAATGTCTGGATCTAATTGAAAAGGTAATCTAATCATGGTTAGCTGTTGGGAACAATTTGGTTTAATTTAATTCAATCAAAGTTCAATTTGATTATTATAAGTTAAGTTTTCAGTTTTGTGTTAATTCACACTTATCTAATGTTGTGTTTATACAGAAACTGGGCATGTTAGCTCTGGTTAACGAGGAGAGCCGATTTCCCAAAGGCACTGACTTCACCCTGCTGGAGAAACTGCATGGCAGACACTCTGTGAGTTATATTCTCATCATACAAGCCAGGGACATGATACAATTCAACCAAGCATAACATGAATAAACTTACAAATGAGGTTGTTTATCCACAGACTAATCCCTACTATGTGAAACCCAGACTGGCAGACCATCAGTTTGGAATAAAGCACTATGCTGGAGAGGTATACGAAGTGTCTGTCTGTCTGTCTGTCTGTCTGTCTATCTATTTATCTGTCAGTCAGTCTGTCTGCTTGCCTGTCTTCCTTTTTTAATCTTTATATTTTGTCTTCTTTTTTTATAGGTTTTATATGATGTGAGGGGGATTTTAGAGAAGAACAGAGACACATTTAGAGATGATATACTGAACATGCTGAAGGATAGTAGGTAAGACACGAACACACAAATTCATAAACTCACACACACGCTAAGGCAATTTTGTTCTTGTGTAGTTTAACCTGTGAGTGATTCTGTGTGTGTGCAGATTGGATTTCATCTATGATCTGTTTGAGCAAGTGAGCAGCAGAAACAATGAGGAGACCTTGAAGATGGGCACGGCCAGAAAAAAGCCCACTGTCAGCTCTCAGTTCAGAGTGAGATATAGCTTCCATATCAAGACTTTCATATTAATAATAGACCTAACTAGATTCACTTGTCAGTTAAGTCAGTGTCTTATTCACATTTTGCTTGCAGCTAGGGTGACCACCATCAAACAAACCAAATGTGGGAAGATTACTAAGTTTGTGTGGGACAATGTGGGACATGTTACCAACATTAAAACATAACCTGAAACTGTTACATAATGTCTATCTAACTTAATAAAAACATCTGTATTCTGCCTTTCAGCTGATAAAAATACTTTGTTCTTCCAGAAAACACCATTGCATCACAATGTAACATAACATGTCTTTATTTTACATGTTTTTAAATTCAACATCACTGAGGCCAAAGGCAGCATGCATCATGCAGATAACTATTTTTGAAACAGTTCTGACCAGGTCCAACTTAAATCCAACAAAATAAATAATGAACAAACAAAATATAAAACAACATGAAATTAGTTCATTGACAGTCTTGTACATTAAGAATATATTCAACCAAAAACTTTCATATTTTTAGAAAGGATGTGAATTAAAACAACCACAGCAGGCAACAAGTTGATACATTCTGTTCTCCTCCAGCACCAGAGAGCACACTTGGCTGAAACACAAGAAAACAGCACATACCAAAAAAATATTAAAATCATACTGGAGGCTCACGTTATTCTATTCTGAATAAAATTTTAATTTACCGAATTATCCATTTGTTTTCCGACAGGGAACACATGGAACGAATCACCGCTCCACATTTTGATTGACAGCCGTCACAACCTACTAGTGACCGTGTTTACTCCTTTCTTTTCAACCATTGGATAGGATTTAAAAAACGACTGTTGTATTTGTACTTCTGACGAAGCGCTGTTAAATATAGGGGAACAACTACGCCGCAAAAAGAATAAATAAAATGATTTCTTAAAAAGGCAAAAGAACGCATGCACGTTTTCTTAATATGATAATTAAAAACCAACAGACTGATGAAAATGTGGGACATTTTCTCAATATGCGACGTACGGGACAAGGGGTGACAACGCAAAGCGGGACGGGTGGTCACACTACTTGCAGCCCCTTTCGACTTGTCAGTGATTTAAGACATTTGATTGGTTGTCTCTTCTGTCCTTCAGGACTCTCTTCATTCTCTAATGGCCACTCTCAGTGTATCCAACCCCTTCTTTGTGCGTTGCATTAAACCCAACATGGACAAGGTTAGAGCAGTCACATCAACCAATCAGAATGCAATTTAAAAAATAAATTGTGATGTTATTCCACACACATTATACATTTTAATAATGTTTGTTTCTCTTCTATAGAACCCAAACAAGTTTGACCCAGATGTGGTTCTGAATCAGTTGCGGTACTCTGGCATGTTGGAGACGGTAAAGATTCGCAGAGCTGGATTCCCTGTCAGACGCACCTTTAAAGACTTCTTTACCAGGTAAGGGTTAAAACAAATATAGATGCATGAGTTTTTGTTGGCTCATGTTTTCTGGGAGACGTTTATGATTTTGTGGTTGTGTACATCAGGTATAAGATCATTCTCAAAGAGAAGGAAAAGGCATCTGTGGCTTCCAATGGAGATGAGAAAAAGAAGAGCACAGATTTGCTGACACTCCATGACGGGACCAAGAAGGAGTGGCAGTTTGGAAAGACCAAGGTATACCTTTGACATCTTCCTCTATAAATGTGCTTATTTATATCTCTTTTCAATTAATGGTAGGCACATTTTCACTTGTGTTTTGTTTGATGGCACTAACCTGTGATAACCTTTGCTCCCTAGGTGTTCCTAAAGGAATCTTTGGAACAGAAGCTGGAGAAGCAGAGAGATGAAGTGCGAAGCAAAGCCGGACTGATAATACGAGCCTATCTTTTGAGATATACTGCCAGGTGTGTGTATTTCTAATTTTTTTACAAATATTACATTAGATTACATTTGGTTTCCAAAACATTTCAATACACAACATTTGTTTAATACCCTTTAGGATTTGAACATGTCACCCGCTTTTTCAAAACACACGCATTGCCTAGATGGTCTAGTTTCCAGCCTGTCCAGATGTTTTATTTGTCATCTGGTCACCCTATATTACATTTAGGTTTTATTCAAGTTTCCCATAATCTAATAATTGTTTTTCCTCATTGAATAATACAAGAAATTTAGAAATGTGCACTACTGTTCAAAAGTTTGGGCTTGGTAAAATCAATGCGTGTGTTTTTATGTTTTTGAACTAATGATGGCAAAAGTTTTTTGTATATTTTTGTAAATGCCTAATCTTTGCTTGTTAGTGCTTATCTCGGCCCTGTTTACACCTGGTATTAAGATGTGTTTTGGTTGATCGGATCACAAGTGGACGACTCTAAACACAGGTGTAAACGGAGTCTAAAACATTTTGAGCTTGTCCACTTTCGACCATTTCCAGAGGTAGTCGAAAACGCATTAGACCGGTCGTTTTCGTAGTGTAGCAAACGGATTGTGGTCGAATGAGTTTGAACAGCCACAAAAGACCGCCTACTCTCCGCCTACTGACCTAATGTGTAAACATTATGGAAGCACACTAGCCAGATGGGATTTAAACTTTGTTGGCTGAAGACCCAAATTTGGTTTGAAGATGAAAAAACGTACTAACCACAATGTTCTCTCACTGTTACTGATTTCTAACATGCACTCACTTTGTTCGACGTGGTCTTGCGGCTGTCAGAGCAGAAAAAAAGCTACTGCTCTCTGTGTGTTTTTCCGTCATCTCCGGTCGCGTTCATATGTACAGTAAATTGTGTCATCTTATTTTGTCTATTTG